>NC_091370.1:7784643-7809643 GCF_038502225.1 Cherax quadricarinatus | reverse complement strand
GCCTGCGTATCTCGCATCTGCTTGACAGTAGGGGTTGCAAGATCCTGCACGAGGCACAAGTACGCTCACACCTTGAGTATGCTCCACTTTCTTGGTTTGCCTGTCCCCCTCCTCATCTGCGACTGCTTGACAGAGTAGAGAACAGAGCAAGACGTCCTCATCTCTCGCCTGGACCCATCCTCGATAGATCTGTCATTTCAGCAGAGCCTTCAACATAGGAGGGATGTGGGTGGCCTTACTGTTATGTACAAGGCCAATATTGTCAAAATACCACACTTGATCCACTTCGAGGACAGCGTGAAACAAGCTTTTATGCCACAAGACGGGCAGAAAGCAGCAACTTCACTCTGGCTGTACCCTTCTCCAGAACATCACTCCATCTGAGATCATACATACCCAGGATGACTCGAGTATGGAACGATTCTACAGCATAATGATGTCAACGAGATAACGTCAGTTGATCAAATGAAAATGCTGGCCCACAGATGGCTCCAACTTCATCCTGTTCCCTACTTGTATGTCTCATAACAATAAAAATGCTTTCAAATGAGCTGATGTAGGTAACAGCTCTTAGCTTGCCAATAAAGTTAGGAATCCTTAACCTGTAAATAGCTGTCAATAAAGCTAGGGATCCTTAACCTTGTCAAACCCTGTGTAAAAAAAAAAAAAAAAAAAAAAAAAAAAAAAAAAAAAAAAAAAAAGAGAGAGAGAGAGAGAGAGAGAGAGAGAGAGAGATAGAGAGAGAGAGATAGAGAGATAGAGAGAGAGAGATATAGAGAGAGATAGAGAGATAGAGATAGAGATAGAGAGATAGAGATGAGAGAGATAGAGATAGAGATGATAGAGATAGATGAGAGAGAGAGAGAGAGAGAGAGAGAGAGAGCTAGAGAGAGGCTAGAGCTGAGAGGCTGAGAGCTAGGGAGGGGCTAGAGAGAGAGGCTAGAGCTAGGCTAGGCTAGAGATAGAGAGAGAGAGAGAGAGAGAGAGCTGAGCTAGAGCTAGGCTAGAGCTAGAGGCTAGAGAGAGAGAGAGAGAGAGAGAGAGAGAGAGAGAGAGAGAGAGAGAGAGAGAGAGAGAGAGCTAGAGAGAGAGAGAGAGAGAGCTAGAGAGAGAGAGAGAGAGAGCTAGAGAGAGAGAGAGAGCTAGAGCTAGAGCTAGAGAGAGAGAGAGAGAGAGAGAGAGAGAGAGAGAGAGAGAGAGAGAGAGAGAGAGAGAGAGACCATAAAAAACATGAAAATACACTGTCAATTCGCTGTTTTGCACCAATACACGGCCGTATTTTTTCTCATTATGCACTGCATGCTGCAGGATTTTTTGTATAGTGCACACTTACCACACAGACCGATTCTCTCATAATGTAGGCCCTAATTCACCAGTCACAGCTTATCTGAGTGAGCTGAGCTCATGGCGACCGACAGTGGTTTCAAAGCCACCTTATCTTTTATAGACAATGTACAGTGTATGTGCTTTACACAATGAGAAGCATTACTTTTATTCGTTGGAACCATGGCTAGGGATAAAATTAAGCAAGGTTATAACAATAAATGGAGACAAAGAAAGTGGAATGACTTATGCAGCAAGCAGTGGCAGGTTGGTGTGGCGACCCTGGAAATTTGAAATTATGCTAGCTGAAATTAGTGCCAGGTTACTGATTGCTGGATTAGTGATGGCCGACCCGCAGTTTATTTTTACCTCATCAGCCATTTTTTACCATGGTAGGGTCACCTCCCCAAACAAAAAAAAAATCACATCTGCCATTAATAATGCAGCAATCCAATAATAATGAACACTGCAATGACATTTATATACCGGGTCATATACTCAGTAGTAACTCTTGAATTGCTGGAATCACTAATTTTGAAAGTGCACAGCCAGTCAAGAGTAAATCAGCTGTTTCTTTCCTAAGCAGTGATGCAACCAATAATTACATATATGTAAATATTCTCTGCTTAACTCTATTTGCATAATAAGTTATTTCACTAGTATGTCTTCTGGTCTACCCAATGACTCAAAGAAACAACCAATAAAACCATGAAAACCACCTTAAAAAATGCCTCCAAGTAGGTATTTTTAACTCAAACACAGGGGTTAGCTGTTCCCCTTATGTACTGCATGGAGCAGAATTTATATTTTATACTGTGCACACACACTGCACAGATCCATTCTCTAATGTCAAGCCCAAAATTTACCACTTAACATATTTGTAGGCACTATGATTAAAGTATACTGTACTGTATATAAGTAAGCACCACTGGCCTCAATAATGTACATCTACATGGGAGACAGTGAAAGGATTAATGGACAAAGTCCATTAAGTCAATTGTCTGTTAATGTTACAGATAATTTTGGATTTAGGAGTGAATGGAGATGAATGGTTTTTGGGACCTGACAAAATGCTGGAATGTTAGCAGGGTAATATTTTGTGAAGGGATTCAGTGAAACAGGCTAGCCGGACTTGAGTCTTGGAAATGGGAAGTACAATGCCTGTACTTTAAAGGAGGGGTTTGATATATTGGCAGTTTGGAGGAACTGTTGAACTGTCATATCTGAGTGCTTCTGCAAAGACAGTGATTATGTATGAGTGAGGTGAAAATGTTGAATGATGATGAAAGTATTTTCTTTTTGGGGATTTTCTTTCTTTTTGGGTTATCCTGCCTCAGTGGGAGACAACCACTGAGTTAAACAAAAAAAATGTCTACTATTGTTGCAGTCCAAGAGTAAATCGTTTCTCAGAATTAATTAATCCTTTCAATGGCTGTCACATAGAACTACGTCATTAAAAGGCCCAAGTTCCTCATGTAGTTCTATGTCATAAGTTCAGCTCACTCAGATAAGCCATGAGTGGTAAAATTTGGCCTAGATATGAGAGAATGGGGGTGCACAGTATAAAAATTTATTCCCCATGCACTGCATGATGGGAAAACCAAAACTTTGACCATGAGTTTAGTTGAAAATAGCAACTTGGTTTTTTCATATGGTTTTTATCTTTTACTGATTGTTTCTTGGTATCAGTTGACAGAATGGAAGACATACTACTGAACTAGAGAAGATTTTGGTTGGTTTCACGACTGGGAGTAGTTTGAAATTGGGCTCAAGTTAGCAGAAATATTCAATTTTTTGCCTATCTTCCTAAGGATGGATAAGGCCCCTTACACCCCCAGTCTGTTTTATGGGTTTTTAATAGGTCTTATTCAATTATTGGGATACCATAAACCATGATCAATCATTCCTGGTTAAATTTTATCTGAGAAATAAGAGTACATGTAAATATTCTATATTTGTGTGAGTATTAATTCAATATGGAAGACAAGTGTAACAGAGGACAAGATAAATGAACAAAGTAAATGTTTTAGTGCCTGGAATATATACATTGCTTAATTTGTACTCTATTTTTAAAATGGGATTTTCTAAATTTGTATACAATTGGCAAATTACCAATTCCTGTGCACTTTATAGGGGATTGCATTAGTTGAATTGGTGGTTTCTTATTTTCAATCGATAGAACAGAAGGCACAATAACAAAATAGCAAAGAATTTGGTCAAGTGGAGCAATGTAATTGCCTTAAATTTGGCAAAATCACAAATACATTAATTGTGCACAGACCATTAACTTTGTGCCTGCATAATTCCGTAAGTTTTCTATCAATTTCTTTTCACTTTTGGTGTCATAACTTGTTGTAAAATATTCTCAATTATTTAAAAAGAAAAATTTATTTATTAAAAAAAAAAAAAGGGTGGGGGGACACTGGAGCAATATTTATTTTGAGGGTCCGGACAATGTAAGGATTAACTGTCAAATCCATTTGTTCCCTAGGCTTTCTCAACCTATTAACCTCACTCCAAAACTTTTTCTTATTCTCAGCAAAATTTATTGACATAACCTCACCCACTCTCCTTTGCTCTCCTTTTACACTCCCTCACCACTCTCTTAAACCTCTCTTTTTACTTTCCATATACACTCCACTCTCCTTATATCACTTGGACTTCGTAAAAAAAAAACTCATATGCTAACTTTTTCTCCCTACCACTCCCTTTACCTCATTATTCCACCAATTACACCTTTTCACTCTTGCACCCACCCTCCTATATCCACAAACTTCTGCTGCACACTGACATTGCATTCTCTGAATTTACCCTCTTCAACCTCATTATGTATATACGTACCTAAACTCTTACTAGCCCATTTTTCTCTCAATAGTTGCTTATATCTCACCCTAACTACCTCCTTTAGTTTATAAACATTCACCTCTCTCTTACTGATGTCATTCTCATTGTACCCTATCACTGCAGCTACAACTAAATTATGATTTGTTATATCTGTTGCCCCTCTATACACATGCACATCCAGAAATCTACCCTTTCATCTACCAATACAAAGTCCAACAAAATGTTGTCATTATACCTCATATAATATCACGTATATTTATTCATCCTCTTTTTCTTAAAATATGTATTTTCTATACAAAATTCAAAGGCCTCCATTAGTATTTACCCCTGGCATCTTGAACTTACTTACTATGCCCTCCACAACAGTTGCTCCCACTTTAGTATTTAGGTCCTCTCACCGTACTCTCTCACTTGGATCAAAACTTCCTAAACATTTATTAAACATCTCCCAAAATCTCTCTCCTCTATACTCCTCTCTTCTCCACATGCATAAACAGTTTGCATGTGACCCATATTTTAATCCACATATCCTTGAATTTATACATTTATGTTCCCTCTTTTCCTGATACATGTATAAGTGATCCTTCAACATTGTTCCTACTCTTTCCTTAGCTCAAACTCTCTCTAATACCCAGAACTTAATCCCAT
The DNA here is from genome assembly GCF_038502225.1 of Cherax quadricarinatus. Lineage (NCBI taxonomy): Eukaryota > Metazoa > Arthropoda > Malacostraca > Decapoda > Parastacidae > Cherax > Cherax quadricarinatus. Next base: position 7,804,828 of record NC_091370.1, on the reverse strand, counting down.
TTATTTCTCACCACTGAAACTCTCCTACCCCCTTCAGCTTTGTTTTGCTTATGAGACAGGAAATCCAACTTTTTTTCATTCATAACACTGACAATTATCTCTTTCTTATCATCTGCAATACATCCATGCACATTCAAACGTCCCAACTTATAAGTTTTTCTTCTCTTCTTCTTTCAACAAACCGGTTGTATCCCACCGAAGCAGGGTGGCCCAAAAAGAAAAACGAAAGTTTCTCTTTTTAACTTTAGTAATATATACAGGAGAAGGGGTTACTAGCCCCTTGCTTTTGGCCTTTTTAGTCTCCTTTTACGCCATGCATGGCTTTTGGAGGAAGGATTCTCTTTCACTTCCCCATGGAAATGAAAGGTAATAAGAACAATAATTATTAAGAAAATAGAAGAAAACTCAGATGGGTGTGTATACATATATGTGTACATGCATGTGTAGTGTGACATAAATGTAAGTAAAAGTAGCATGATGTATCTGTTATCCCATATGTTTATAAGACGGAAAGCAATCCTACCATTGTGGAAAACAACTGAGAAGTACTAGTACCAAAGTTTACAGCATAGTAACATATTTCACAGAAACGCTCTGAACAAAAATTTTAATCGAATACAGTGCCCTACCTAACAATCATTTTGTCATTTTTTATTTACACAAAATTATTAACATAAATTTACAAAAGCATACAGGTTTGCACTCATAAGATAGAGGAATATTACTCTGGGCATATTTATTTAGTAAAAATACCCCATCTTATGGCCAATAATAAACGGTACTTGACTGCCAGATAAGAAACCTCACAAGATCGAAGTTACCTTGATCAAGCCATGTCCTTTGGAAACAGTTGTGCTGGCATGTGGCAAACAGCATCAGAAGAAAATAAGAAAATACTACTGTACTTTAAATGACATAACTAATTTGTGAATTCAAGGCATATCTCTAAATATTTTTCAATAACTGATGGGGGAATTAAAATCCAGCCCTCCTTTTCAGCATGCAGTTTGCTGAGATCACTAATATGGTTCAAATCAGTTAACTACTCATTTTTGTGGTATGTTGACAGTGGTTCAACCAAGAAAGAATTCCTTTTCTGCTTACCACTAGTAGCGGCCATACTGTAGGAAGCTTTTGCTCTCTACAGTAGATGTTTTATCCACTTTTTGCTAATGGTTTTCCTGTGTTTTAATAACTACACTTGTTACTATGTCAGGCCTATAGCTTAAAGGGGTTTCCCTACCTTTTACATTAAATATCAGCACAATGTTTTGGAATTTTCCATTTGTCTGCTAGTTTACCTTCTTGCAGTGAAGTCCCAAGTATGATCCAGAGAGGATAGGTTTATTCTTCTGCACATCCCTTCAAAAGCAAGGAGACACTGTATCACACCTGGTTCTAATACTTTATCAATATTCAATACAGTAGTACAGTAGGTCATTGAATATCCGGTACGGTCAAGATAAAGCTGCACTAAATTTAAAAAAAAAAAAAAAAAACGAATACTAGCATTATTTTTTATGGTCCCTATTGTTTGAACATTCCATTTCTGCATTATATAATTAGGTGCTCTGTGTGAAAGACTACTGGATAATGTTGAACACCGAATAAGCAGGGTTGGCATAATTGCACACTTTTTTAAAAACTAAGACCCCATTTTTTTTTTAATGTATTAAAGTGGGAAAAGGTGAGGGGAACTGGGGTTTTCTGAAAGTTGTTAAAAAACAACGTACTGGGCCACCTTTTTTGCACCTGCTCCAGTTTAGAAGCATCAATAGCTGATAAGGAACATTTAAAAAAGAAATACATTAGACAGAATGAGAGAACCGAGTTAATTTATGAAATAACTTGTGTATTTTAGATACAGAACTCAGACAGTAAACTAAACATTGCCTGACAACAGAAAAGATGGCATTTTCAAACAGGTTTCTGCCCACTTGGCAGATCACATATGAGTGATTATATATAAATTTACTGTATTACTATCTTTTAACTTGTTTGAACATCATGTACTCTGTTCAAACTTTGATGCAAGGCTCTCAGAGCTGAAGAATGCACTATGGTCAGTTGGTTTCCAGCAGTGAGAAGGGGTTGCAAAGTGTTAGACATCAGCACTATGACATACTTAAGTAGAGTTGCAGCAGATCCTAGTTTACAGCAGTAGGTGTACCTATCCATTAAATAAATTTATATGATAGCTACTGTATTAGCTATGAATATCATTATCGTGCTGAAGATTGATAGTTAAACAATCTCTGTACTCAAGATTATTATTTTTAACCAATTAATATTTTTTATAGATTCACATTTCAAAAACCCTATTAAAACTAATGTACTAACTATAGTCACAATATATAACTTACAAAAAATGCCCCTTGTATCAGGTATGGAAAGAAAAAGTAAATACAAATGGAGTGAAGTGTTAGGGATAGAAGCTATATAGAAAGTTGCCTGTAAGCCTTGTAATAGTGAGATAAATCACAAAATTGAAAGGATATGGACCCACTTAAACAGATGTCCTAAGCGAATTAAATCATCGGCAAGTGAAGAATGTTCATCATCTAACTACAGCTTGATTTAACTACAGGACAAACTTAAGCTGTACAAGAGAAGCCACAAACTCTCAAAGAAGTAGGTGAAACAATATCATCACCTCATCCAGATGAAGTGCAAAACACATTGCAGAACTAAAAAGTTCAGCTGAAGACTGGGTAGACAGCCTAAGAAAAAGAATAGTTACTGTAGAGGACATGCTAGAGTATAACCCAGCAGAAACCTGGACTAAGAAATGCAGGATTTTTCAGAAGAGAAATATTTAACTGAAAGAGAAATATTTTTAAGAAATGATGAACATTGCAAGGCCAAATTGTAGAACTCCATCACCCAAAGATCTTACAGGGTATTTGTTGGATGGAGTCTAGAGTGATGTATTGAACAGCCGAGTGTGACCAACTGAATAATGACATAAAGCATGTAGAGAAAGTTATCTGTGAAGAATGATCCTACTGTAGCTTCATCAGTGCACACATATCAAACATCATTCCTACTTAAACCTATTGATTCAGGATCTGGAAAAAATAGAATACTGTAAGCAACAGTGAAAGAAGTCAGAAAAGTTCAGTACAAAAAAATATGAATTTTTATACAATTATTCATTCAACAAATTGTTCAATTATATATTTTATGAGATTACCAAAAAAATACTGGTAGTTTTAATATCTAGAATCAAGGACTGGTGTATAATGTAATACTGTAAATGCAATAATTTTTAAGTATCATTATAATTAACACTAAATAACATTTTTATATTGTACTTAAAAAAATAAATATTCAAATCCTAATAACTAATTTCAAAGATGAATCTTTAAAGAAATAATATGTTGTAATATGTAGTGTAACTATTCTGTTACTAGATACAAGTTGAGAATCCCTTATCCAAAAAGCCCCAAAATCCGAAACTTTATCGAGTGTCGACATTACGCCACAAATGGAAAACTCCAATCAGTTCTGGGGAGCTTCCCAGGGATTGCGTAGATCTCTGTGTACCCGGACAATTGCAACATGAACCTCACATACCCTGGGTTGGGCTTTGATGCTTTGTTGGTGACAGATTGCTATCAACAGTCATCACCGACAGACCTACCTGCATTACTGATTGTGATTACCATGCGTACTGTGCTAATTCTCTGCTCTATGGTGCAAAGATATTGAAGATAACCCAATGGGTAACAGTGATAAGAAAAAGTACTGTGCACAGTAGCCTTTTAATCAAAACAAGGCATCATAGGTGGAGAATGAAAGTCTACTGTTGTTTGTTGTTGATTATTTAACAGCTGTTACATGTATTCTGCAAATGCTGCTGTGCTATTTCTTTTAAAAATGTTGTATAAAATTCCCTTCAGGCTATGTGCATAAGCTGTATATGAAACATAAGTGGATTTCGTGTTTAGACTCACGTCCCATCCCCAAGCTCTCGTTATATTCTAAAATCCAAAAATTTCCAGAATCTGAGACACTTCCTGCCCCAAGAATTTTGGATAAGGGATATTCAACTTATATACAATAATACCTTTGATCTACAACAGATTTTTGCAATATGCACATATGAGACTAAGATTAAAAGAATAATCAAATTGATGTAAGAGGATGATCAAATGAATTGTAACCTTAGAGAATAAAAGAAATCCACAATACTGTGGCCAGAACAATATGCAAATAACCCACACCTAAGAAAGAGGAAAGTAATGACAACATTTTTGGTTTGACTGGGACCACTAACAAGTCACACTATTAATAGTCCAAGTCAGACAATCATCATTAGTTTCCCCTCTCTTAAGTATGAGTTATCTGTGAATCACATCCTTACATATGGCAGCTCAGTTCACTGTCTTAACTGACTGAAAAATGTAGTTACACCTCAAACAATCATGAAACATTTGGTGAAGGTACAAAAGTTTTTCTGAAATTATCATCAGCCTCACACATCAGTATACAGTATAATGAACCTTAATGAAAATGATCTAATAATCTGATAAAGTAGTTAAATATCATTCTAGTTGCAAGCCATGAATGACTTAACATGTGGTTTTAAAAAACACACTAGCAAACACCAAGACATATTAGAAAACGTTTTGATCCTGGGGCCTACAAGTGATGAAAGTCCCAGGATCGAAATGTTTTCTAATAAATACAGTGGACCCCCGCCTTATGATATTAATCCGTTCCTGAGAGCTCATCGTAAGCTGAAATTATCGTAAGGTGAATTAATTTTCTCCATAAGAAATAATGGAAATCAAATTAATCCGTGCACAATTACTACTCTACTAAGAATAGAATACTACATGACACTTACCTTTATTGAAGATCTGGTGATGATTGATGGGATGGGAGGAGGGGAGAGTGTGGAAGTTATTGTTTAGAGGAGGAATCCCCTTCCATTAGGACTTGAGGTAGCAAGTCCTTTTCCGGGGTTACTTCCCTTCTTCTTTTAATGCCACTAGGACCAGCTTGAGAGTCACTGGACCTCTGTCGCACAACATATCTGTCCATAAAGGTCTGTACCTCCCATTCCTTTAAGATTTCCCTAAAATGGACCACAACATTGTCATTGTAATAGTAACCAGCACGGCTTGCAATAGCTGTGTTAGGGTGATTTTCATCCATAAAGGTTTGCACTTCAACCCACTTTGCACACATTTCCTTAATCTCTGAAGTAGGCACAATGGATTCTACAACTGGCATAGGCTTCTCAGAGTTAGCCCCAAACCCTTCAAAATCTTTCTTAATTTCCATACTAATTCTCACCCTTTTTACCACAGGGTTGGCACTAGAAGCTTTCTTGGTGACTTATTTTGCAATTACAAGCACAAAAAACACTGGGATAAGGTGAAATGTACCGAATGTATGCGTGGATGCGACCTCACTGGCTGGCTTGTAAACACTGGCCCTGAGGCCACACATGGGACGCGTCCCGGACGAATCACATGAGGTGAGCTTTTTATCGTGAGGCGAGACAAAATTTTTGCGTTCAAATGCTTCGTATGGCAAATTTAACGTAATGCGATGCATTCGTAAGGCAGGGGTCCACTGTATGTCCTAGTGTTTGCTCACGTGTCTTTTTAAACTACTTGTTGGTGTCAATTACCAAGGTTTATGGCATTTTTAACATTAATTTCATGTGCAAAGTAAATTATTCTTTTAAATTAATTAAATATAGGGAGCATTTTTTAATTCTTTTCATGGGGATGGCTGAAAGAGAAAGGAGGAATGATGCCACAATTATCCATCAATATTAGATCAGTCAAAAAGCTTGCACCAAAACATAAAAAACTTCTATAAATATGTTAAGATATCCAATGAACAGAAAACTGATGACAACACAGTAACAATCTTGGTCAACACTCATTTGAACAATAAACCAGTGAAGCTTCAAAAACAGTTTACACAAATTGCTCAAATTCTCAAAAAGTTTATAATAAATACTGGTTAAAAGTTATTTATGACATAAGTTTACATTGATTTTTAAGATATGAAAGCAAATAAATAATACACAAAGCATTAAACAAATCCTAATGAACTACAGCTAGTCAAACTTCTCTTCCTTCACCCTTCTCCTCAAAGGGATAGTTCAACAAAACTACTCCTCATTCCATGATTTACCAGTAATATTTTCTTTTTTTTTCATTACAGCTTGAAAGTGATTCAGCACATTATACACTGCAACTGACGTTTGTAAGTCTACTTCAAAGAGAAGCACTAAAACCTTACAGACCAAACATGTTATGAATGGATGAAGAAACAGCCATCCTTCTATGTTCCCAACCTGACAAGTCCCTCTATTTTAATTTTTTTTATACATGAGCAGAGATGTACCAGTAGTTGTATCTTGCCCAATTTTTTATGTTAAAAAAGTTACCATTAAGTGCTTGTAATTGTTAGAGACATACAGATTCATTATCTCCAGTACAGTACTTTATTCAGCTGCTATAATGTCTAACTGAGGATGAATAAAAATGCAATTACTTTCTCCCCAGGCTGATGATGTTCTCTATTCTTGTGTTTACTTAAGCAGATACCAAACCAGATGGTGAGCAAGAAGATGCAGAAGTGACTAACAGTTCATAAACTTGAGTTTCTCCCACATTTCATAGCCTCTCAGGATTAAAGGAATTAAATATTTTCCACCTCTATGTTTCTACCTCAAGTTCTTGCCTTTTACAATGAAAAACCTGCAAAATGGTGGTGACTTCTGGAAAATCACACACACACAAAAAAAAGTTACCTAAATTTTGTCTAGACTTTAAATATCTACCTAGTTGTCCCCCAAGTTTGGCATTCAATTAGAGAATATTCTCTATATTTGGCTTGGTCTTCACAAAATTAAGAAACAGGATGGGTGCTGATAAGGCTCCAAAGCTAGTTAAAATACACATGCACATGTGTTTGGCAACCCCAGATGCATCTATGAAGAGTAAATACATACTGTAATGTTTATGGACCTTGAGGTCCCTAGCCAGAATGTCATAGCCATTTACAGTATGATTTTTTATTTATAAAGTAATTTTCTTGTCTCGTGGATAACTCAGAACTGGTGTAGTTAGCAAGTTACATACAGATTATAGCATCATAGAATAGGTAATGACTTCTATACTAGCTATAAGATAATGGGTAACTAGTGCAATACCATTATTTGTTATTTACTAATAAATATTTTATGAATATTTTAAAATAATACTGTTTTTGATATTCACACTTGTCACATTTTTCTACTCAATAAAATAAAATTGAATTGAAACTGAGCAGAATTTCCATGTACAATTTTGTGTTCTATAATATAAACCTGAATTGATACTGACCAGAATTTTTCATTTTCCAAATAGATAAAATAAACTGGTAACTATAAATTAATTAAACAACTAGAAATCCTAAACATTTTCTTGCACAAATGCTATTCAATACTAAAAAAAAAATAGCAACCTTTTATAAACTCATCTGTGAAAGTAATTTGGTGGGTTTTTCATATGACTTCCTTTAAGAACCCAAGGTGGGAAAAAGTGGGTTACCCACATGTGCCAACATTGCAAATAAGCAACTGCCAGAGAATCTACAATCTACTGTAGTTTATTTACTTTCTCCCTAGTCTGTGTATTTCAATATGTTACATCTCATTTGACTTGAGGTTCTAAGCCCACTTTAGTTATATTATAGCAAAATGGTTTGTAAATACAGTACATTTTAAATTTCCTTATTTGGTATTTTGAACATTTCTTCTGTATGTTTGAGTGGGGAAATGTTGTAGCTCATCAAAAAAATTTAAAGACAAATTTCATAAATTTATCATTAGATCTGGAAATCATGCTAAACAGACAAGGTAATGTATACACACACAGACAAATATGCCAATACTATATTGTAATTAACCTCCCACCCTAAACATATTATTATACATATAAATTTTAGACAAAACTTACATCTCCTTTGTAGTCAGCTAAACGCTCGGCTGCAGCAGAGCTTTCAGTAGACCGAGATTTGGCCGTCTTTCTCATCATCTCAGTTTATGTACCCTCCATCTGAAATTTTTTTTTAACATTAAAGTCAACATAAAGTATTGAATGGACTATTTCTTTTAACTCAAGAGCTGATTCCCACCAAGTCACGGTGCTAACACATTTATATCCCAGTTATTAGAATGCAGCTCCAGCCTTTGCTTAATGTCACTAAAGTTGAAAAAAAAAATTGGGTTGATTTCTGCTCACAAAATTCCCCTCTGCACCATAAAGTTGGAAAAAATAGAAATCAGGTTCAATCCCAAATGGTTGTGGAGGTGGTAGCTGCTACAATATGAAATACTGTATTACTGCAATAAGTGATGGTGCAAGGTGTTAGGTGGTGATAGTCATGATAATACAGGTCAGTGGTGGTAGCAGCTACTATATGAAATATTACTGGCTATAAGTGATAGTGAAGGCTGGTGTAAGGAGGTGATAGATGAGGAAGTGGAAAAAAATTCCTCCTCTGTAAGCAATGAGTGTTGTAAGAGGCGACTAATATGTCAGGAGCAAGAGGCTAGTAAACCCTTCTCCTGTATAAATTACTAAATTTAACCCTTTGAGGGTCGACAGGCCCTCTCCGAAACTCGTTCTCAGGGTCGGCCAAATTTAAAAAAAAAAAAAAATTATTTTCTCTTATGAAAAGATAGAGAATCTTTTCCCGATCATAAAGACACCAAAAGTTTGAAATTTGATAGAAAACTTACGGAATTATGCTCTCGCAAAGTTAGCGGTCTCGGCGATGTTTACGCATCGGCGATTTTGCCCACTTTGAGCCCCATTTTCGGCCAATTTCACTGTACTAGTCGACAAAAAACATGAATATTTCGCTAGAACTCCATTTTTTCTATCGAATGGGTGCAAGAAACCACCCATTTATAAATTCAACTATCCAGTACAGTGGTCAGAATTTAGCAATTTTGCCAATTTCACACAAATTTCAAAAGATGCCAATTTCCGAATAGGGTCCAGAATAAACAAGAAAGACATTCCTGGCACTAAAATGACATTTCCTCTAGTCATTAGTCACGTCTCAAGGCCCCTCTTATATTCTTTTGCTTTCCACTTTGAATTTTTATTCTCACAAAAAATATAAGATTTACTGTTATGCAGACTACTGCATTAGTGTAAAAAATGGTATAAATATTATTGGTGCACTTGTGAAAGAATATTAGACTCACCAGTTGACGTGTATTGCACGCTTGGCACGATTTGTTTACTTTTGAAGTTTGGTAAAAATCGAACATTTCTGCTACTTTGAGCTCAATTTCAAGGCACCTTTCATTGTAAAACCAGTCAAAATCATCTCAATTTCAGTAATATGTCTTCCATTCTATAAAATGAGACCAAGAAAACTAGAATACAACAATAAATACCATACGAAAATACACTGAAAAGTCGCTGATTTATTAAAAAAAAATGGTCAAAGTTTTTTTTTTCTCATTATGCACTGTGTGCTGCAGGATTTTTTTTTAGACTGTGCACACTGACCACAAAGACCCATTCTTTCATATGAAGGCCTACCAGCTTTCTCCCACTAGATTTGAGGCCGCTAGAATTTATGAGTACTAGTACGTCAAAAACCCCTACGCGTAAGACGTACTAGTACGACGAAAACCCTCAAAGGGTTAAAAAGAAAACTTTCATTTTTCTTTTTAGGTCACCCTGCCTCGGTGGGATACAGCTGGTTTGTTGAAAAAGGAAAAAAAAAAAAAAAAACGGCAATGGTGTTAGGTGGTGACAACGCTGGTAGGGGGTTGTAAGAAATGAGACTGGTAAGTTGTGGTGGTGTAGCAGCTACAATACAGAATATTACTGGTCGTAAGTGATGATGTAGGGTGATGTTAGATGGTGATTACATGGTCAGTGCTGGTAGGTGGTCATAGGTGATAGGGCTGGAAGACTGCAGATATGGTAGATGCTACAATATGAAATATTACTGAACATAAGTGATGTTGGTAGGCAGTGACAGTGCTGGTGGGCAACGATAGATTGTGGTGTTATGTTAATAAGCAACCACATTTATAATGTATCATGAACACTTAAAAAATTTTATATGGCTTTTCTGGAGGCACTGTGTACGTAACCCCATTTCTCATGTACAGTGGTTCCTCGTTGTTCGTAATTAATCCATTCCTGGAGCCGTTACTATAAACGAAATTTATGATTTACGAATCAATTTTCCCCATAAGAAATAATGTAAATACAATTAATCCGTTCCTGACACCCAGAAGTATTAAAACAAAAAATTTTTTTAACATGAAATATGCATGTAGTACATAAACAATACAATGGGAAATGATGAATGAAACATTAACAGCATAACACTTACCTTTACTGGAGATTCTTCTTAGTGTATGGGAGACTGGAGGAGGAGAGAGAGTGGATTGTTTATAGTTTGGAAGGGGAATCCCCTTCCATCAACACCTCAGGTACCATTTGCTTTTCTGGGGTTGCTTCTCTTCTCTGTTTCTTAATGCCACTAGGACCACCTTGAGAGTCACTGGAGTCCTGTCTCACAAAATAACTGTGGAGAGAGCTCTGTTTCTGGCATCTCTTTAACACTTCCCTAAAATGGCCCAAGACTTTGTCACTGTACATGTTGCCAACCTGGCTTGCAACAACCTTGTTAGGGTGATGTTTCTCCATAAAGCTTTCCATCTTACCCTACATAGTAAAAATCTCTTTAATTTCTGAAGAAGGCACCTTCTTCCATCTCTCTTCCTCCTCCTCTGCAGCAAGATTCTGAGCTGCGATGTGTTGCTCTTCCTGCTGAAGCTCTGGCAGCTCCTCAGTGGTGAGCTCTTCATTGTGGTCTTCCACCAATTCTTCCATATCCTCCAAACTCACATCCAACCCCATGGAACTCCCCAGTGCCACAACTGATTTTACAACAGACATAGGCTCATTAGGGTCAGTCCCAAATTCTTCAAAATCCCTCTTGTTGACACAATCTGGCCACAATTTTCTCCAGGCAGAGTTCAAAGTCCTGGTAGTCACTCCCTCCCAAGCCATACCTATAAGGGTTATGCAGTGGAGGATGCTGAAGTGTTCTCTCCAAAATTCCCTTAGGGTCAAGTGAGTGTCTGTGGTCACAGTCAAGCACCTGTGAAACACTGCTTTTGTGTAGAGTTTTTTAAAGTTTGCAATAACCTGCTGGTCCATGGGTTGGAGGAGAGGAGTGGTATTCGGGGGCAAGAACTTTACTGTGATAAACCCAAACTCCTCGAAAATTAGGTCATCCAAGTTTGGAGGATGAGCAGGTGCATTGTCCATTACTAGCAGGCACTTGGGATCCAATTTCTTTTCCAGGAGATACTTCTTCACACTAGTGCCAAACACTTCATTGAACCACTCGACGAAAATTTCCCTCGTGACCCATGCCTTACTATTAGATTTCCAAAACACACACAATTTACTCTTCATAACATTGTTTTTCCTGAACACTCTGGGATTTTCAGAATGGTACACTAGTAATGGCTTCACTTTGAAATCCCCACTAGCATTAGCACAGAACATTAGCGTCAGCCTGTCTTTCATAGGCTTGTGTCCTGGCATTGCCTTTTCCTCTTGTGTAATGAAGGTCCTCTTCGGCATTTTCTTCCAAAAGAGGCCTGTTTCGTCACAACTGAACACTTGTTCAAGTTTCTTCAGCCTCTATGTACTCCTGGAATTCATGCACATATTTTTCAGCCGCCTCGTGGTCCGAACTGGCAGCCTCACCATGCCTTACCACACTGTGTATGCCAGTACGGTTCTTAAATCTCTCAAACCAGCCTTTGCTGGCCTTAAATTCACTCACTTCACCACTATTTGCAGGCAATTTCTTTACCAAATCTTCATGCAACTGCCTAGCCTTTTCACAAATAAACGAAGTCATAAGAGTATCTCCTGCTAATTGTTTCTCATTTATCCACACCAATAATAACTTCTCAATCTCTTCCAGTACTGGTGATCTCATTTTTGTCAGCATAGTTACTCCCTTTGCAACAACAGCATCCTGTATTTCATTTTTCTTGGCCACTATGGAACATAAGGTTGTGTAGGGTTTCTTATACATCCTGGACAGTTCGGCCACACTTGTACCACTTTCATATTGTTCATTGATGGTTTTCTTAAATTCAATCGTATTTCTCACCTTCTTTACCACAGGCTTGGCACTAGGAGCTTTCTTTGGAGCCATGGTAGCTTATTTAGTACTTGCAAGCACTAAAATAAATGGAATATTATGAAATATTTCGCTGGAGCACGTGAGGGGACCTTCGCTCACTGGTAAACAATGCCAGACTGGCTGCCGCCCTGGCTCACGTCGTGGGTACGCTTCCCGGACGAACTACGACTCGCGAGTCAACCTATGAAAAGCGAGTCCATGTTTATACAAAAATACCTCTATGATTGGCGAATTTTACGATTGCCGGGAACTACGAAAAGCGGGGGACCACTGTACAGTGGACCCCCGGTTAACGATATTTTTTCACTCCAGAAGTATGTTCAGGTGCCAGTACTGACCGAATTTATTCCCATAAGGAATATTGTGAAGTAGATTAGTCCATTTCAGACCCCCAAACATACACGTACAAATGCACTTACATAAATACACTTACATAATTGGTCGCATTCGGAGGTGATCGTTATGCGGGGGTCCACTGTATATGTATTACACGAGTGATTTTACATAAGGCACTGATTTCAAGAACATAACTGTCGCGTTATGCGAGGTCTGCCTGTATTATGTGGTAAAACAGGAGAGTTTACCTAACGTGTGGTAGCCAGTTTTTTGCTGTTAATCGAATATATATATATATATATACATATAGATATATATATACATATATAAATATATATACAGATATATACACATATATATATATATATATATATATATATATGTATATATATGTATATATATGTATATATGTATATATATATATATATATATATATATATATATATATATATATATGTATAAATATATATTTATATATATTATAAAAAAACAAAGGACTGAATACTTGCTGGTGATATGCTGGCATACATTTCGACCATATACCATCTTCCTCTTATAAAAAGTATTTATGTGGCTAATTTCTCCTATAACAACCTGGGTGAAACATACATACGTGACTATCCCACATAAGAACATAAGAATCAAGGAACACTGCAGAAGATCTACTCATATATTTATCCAATCTCTTTTAAAAGCTACCCAAGTTTTTAGACTTGTTCACTCTACTCCAAAGATTGTCACATGCAGCTTTCTCCATCTGACCCAGCATTCCTATCCTATTTATAGTCATGTATGTTTCATCCAGGTAGATCTGTTTGTGACTTGATAAAGCCCAGTGTGGGCGAAACATTGTCAATAAAGGATCATATTATACTGCTTAAGTGTTTATAATTCCAAAAATAATCTGTACAAGAAATATTTAAAAATTTTTACCTGGGTTTGAATACCTTGCCTGTGTGTTTAAAAATTTTGCCTGGGTTTGAGTACCTTGTTTGTATGTTAAGAAATAAGTGGTAGAAGTCAGCCAAGTAGATAAACACTAGCCCCACAAAGCAAACACTACCTTGATGCTTGTGAGGAGCTCTTGATCCAAGGAATTAGACCTATCCTCACTGTCCTTGGATCGAATCTGATTACCTCCCATTTCCTAAGAGCTGTTTGATTCAACAAGTTTAGCACATCTTGCCTAGGTATAGGAAATATAAAATTGGCAGATCAGTTTGAATGATGCTAGTGTGTGACTTGGTCACACACTAGTATCTGTATCTCCCCAGATACTGATACTAGAGCAGTGGTTCTTAACCTATTTTCGGCTGTGCCCCCTAACAAATGCCTCCTTGTTCTTTTATGTAAAATTCTAATTGCAAAATTTAAAAACATCCTCCTTAACCCTTTGACTGTTTTGGTCATATATGTACATATGTCTTACGAGCCAGTGTTTCGGACGTATTAATACGCATAAATTCTAGCGGCTTCAAATCAAGCAGGAGAAAGCTGGTAGGCCCACATGTGAGAGAATGGGTCTGTGTGGTCAGTGTGCACCACAAAAAAAATCCTGCAGCACACAGTGCATAATGAGAAAAAAAAAAACCTGACTTATTTTTTTATTAAAACGCCGACTTTGAGGTGTATTTTTGTATAGTATTTATCGTTGTATTCTCGTTTTCATGGTCTCACGTGATAAAATGGGAAACATGTTACAGAAATAGAGATGATTTTGACTAGTTTCACAATGAAAGCGACGTTGAAATTGAGCTCAAAGTAGCGGAAATGTTCAATTTTTACCAATGTTCAAAAGTAAGCAAATCACACCACACTTCCAATACACATCAACTGGGGAGTCTAATATTCTTTCACTAGTGCACTGATATTATTTATACAATTTTTACAATAATGCAGTAGTCTGCATAACAGTAAATTTTGTATTTTTTGTATGAATAAAAAATCAAAATAGAAAGCAATAGTAATACAAGAGGGGCCTAGAGACGTGACTAATGAACAGAGGATATGTTATTTTAGTGCCAAGAATGTCTACAATGTTTATTCTGGACCCTATTTTGAAATTGGCATCTTTTTTAATTTGCGTGAAATTGGCCAAATTGCCAATTTCTGACCACTTTATTGGGTAGTTCAAATTGGTAAATGGGTAGTTTCTTGTACTCAACTGATAGAAAAAAATGGAGTTCTAAAGAAATAGCTATGAGTTTGGTCAACTTGAACAACGGAATTGGTCAAAAACATGGCTCAAAATCGGCGAAATCGCCAATGCGTATATGTTGCCGAGACCGCTAACTTCGCGGGAGCATAATTCTGTGAGTTTTCAACCAAATTTCGTACTTTTGGTGTCATTACCATCAGGAAAAGATTCTTTATCATTTCATAAGAAATTTTCTTTTTTTTTTTCCAAAAAATTTTGCGATATAGAATGACAGTTTCAGAAAGGGGCTTGCGACAGTCAAAGAGTTAATTAAATAGGAAAATTGAAAAACTAGTTTTCATTCTAGACTACTATTTTTTAACTCTTCAAGACTTTAAAGGTGCAAATTGCTCAGGGTTCATGCCTCCTCTGGAAATCATTCATACCCCTCCCCATGACGTTAAAAACCACTACACTGATTATATTTTAGAATGTGTTGATGTGTCAAGTCTAGTGTTACACAGAAATTTCTCCTCTCTTTTCTCTCAGTCAGTGAAGTGTCTCAGATAATGTAGTTCCCTGAAGACCCTACAGATATTGTTTTCTTTCCTGTGAAATGTAGAGGAAGAAGAGAACCTACAGACTGAAAAAAAAAAAAAAAAAAAAAAAAAAAAGGTTGATAAGCCTGTGTTTTGCTCTACTGTTGATAGTGTGAGAAGACACACACACACTGCTGCACACTAACAGCTCCTTTCAATGAAGGCAAAATTGCAGACCTGGAGAATAAACAGAAAACTTTTGCTCCACATATGAGTACAATAAAACACCTAAATTACTAAATTACTGAGAACGGTTGAAGTCCTTTGATCTGTACTCCTTGGAATGCAGGTGAGATAGATGCATCAAATCCAAGAGGGACTAGTCCCATATCTGCACACAAAAATCACTCCCTACGAAAGAAAAAAAAAAACTCGGCAGGCAGTGCAACATCCCCTAATGAAAAGCACGGGTGTCACGAGTACACTACATGACAACACAATAAGTGTCAGGGGTCCAAGACTGTTCAACTGCCTCCCAGCATACACAAGGGGGAATTACCAAGAGACTGCCAGATGTCCTCAAGAGGGAGCTTGAAGGGCACCTAAAGTCAGTGTCTGACTAGCCAGGCTGTGGTTCATATGATGGTTTGCATGCGGCCGGCATTAACAGCTTGGTTAATCAGGCCCTGATCCACCGCGAGGTCTGGTCATGGACTGGGCTGTGGGGGCATTGACCCCCAGAACACCCTTCAGGTATACTCCAGTACGTTGTTAATAATACCAGGCTGTCCTGCTTCTTGCCACTGGGCTGGTATTACAAAAATGTTGCACTTGCCTAAAAAGTCTAATTCTCTTTTTAACATTGGCCAATGCTATCAAATTTTGGAGAAACCCCATTTAATTCTCCTTTGCAGGATCCACATATAAATAATTCTACAGCACAGAAGTATCTTCACAATTGAGTGCAATCATGGCCAATGTGTACATGGAGCACCTAAGAAGAAGAGTGGCTAAAATTCCATATCCCTAGAAAGGTAGTTTTGTTGAGATATGTTAATAACATTTTGGTCATCATGCTTGGATGCCTGGACAACACTTACTTACTCAGTAACATCAACTCTATAAAACAGGAAGCAAACAATATACAGAATCCTCTTCTGAACTTAATGATCTATAGAAATGATAAGCTTGATTTTAGGGCTTACTGAAAACTAACAAAAATGATCTACACCTCCTGTCACATCACAAGAACAAATCTGAAGGCAATCAAAGGGGTTTTCTTAATGAGCCTATAGGATCTCCCTTCTTCCTCCATTTCCCTCAAGGAAGAAAATGACCATGATATGTCTACATCATCTTCATAAAACTACACTACCCATCACACTTCATCACCAACTGAGAAAATAAAGAGGGGAAAAATTCTACATAGCAGCAGACATAATACATTAAAGAGGTCCATACAAAGTATTATCAGTAAGCAAATCCAGCAAAAAAATAGCCAAAACCAAGATGAAAGGCAGAAGCATAGCATCCAGTACCATTAGACCTATAGTCAAATTTATAGACGCCACAGCAAACTTACACATTATACGTACTTTGTGGCAGCTGTCAGAAGTCCTACATGGAGACTTCCAGGGACTTAAACATTAGAATCATGGAATGCAAATATGCTTGCCAGAGACAGACCACACAAGCAGCTCATGCATAGTACATGGTAACATGTGTAACCACCTGATGAACTTCCTGAAGCACAGTTATGAATGAAGCAGACTAATGAAACAGACTTTGGTATGAATCAGCTTCGATCACCACTACAAACATTTCACAAAACTGTGGTTCATCTATCATACCCAGAGTTCTGGAAAAATTGACACTGCCCTCACTGGACACTTCATCCAACTCACCGAACCTAACTTGTCTACCTCTTAAGGGCCTCACCTCTAGTATTATATAATCTCATTATTTCATCTCTATGAAGTAATGAAGTCCCTTGTGGATGAAGTCTTCTTAACAAAATACCATAACTTATTTAGGTGTTCACCACACCTACATAAGTTTATTTAGGCACAGCTATACATAAGTACAATTATCACAGAATAACCTAAAAAAAAAAAGTTAAAGTAACTTATTTCCATTGGGGTCTGAGGAAACATAGGTCTACTAACGTAACATTGACATTACCAAACACCTGTCTTGGACACAAAACAGCAGATATATCACGGTCAAACATGTGAAGGTATCTACTTTAACGCTGTTTTATACTCTGCTACAACCAAACATGCACTCAAACACTGACATGTTCCTGCAGATAACTTAACACAACAACCTTCTTGTTTTTATTTCTAACAGGCAGTTTGTGGAGCACTTAAGAATAATTAGTTTTAAGTTGTATAGAGTAGTAGTGAGTGGAGTGGCAGCATCACCAGTCCCTCCCACTCACTCACACAAGATTGTAATAACACTTTGATGATGAATCACATTACCAGGCAAATACACTCTTACATTCTCCGGGTTTCTAGGCAAATTACTAGGTATTGCAGCGTCGCTGGTGGCCTGGAGGCTGGGCGCTAGCTCCTGGAGCAGGCTGGAGATTAGGAGAGTCTTCCTGACACCTGATACCCTCACACATCCACCTGCTTGACGCTACATCCACCTGACACTCTCCAAGCGATGCATCTCCACTCTAAACAAAATGGGATTTTCAAGATGTCCAGCTCATTATTTTCAAGGATATCCCGGTTCTAAGCTTACCTCATAATGCTAACGTGGCGTTTAAAATCATCTTTAGTAATCCAGTGTGGGTTGGGTGTGGGAGTGGAGGCTGGGAGAGGGCACTTAGCGGTGAATTTGGGTACAATTAGCGGAGGTGGAGCTCAGGTGGAGTGTAGGGCAGTAATGTCTGCCTGCGCCGTCCCGCTGCGCACACACACAACCACACTAACAACACTATGGAACAACAATTATATATATACTACTACCTTCCCTCCCTTGCTTCTCAACCAACCCCCTTCACATTAAGGTACATAACTATATGTGTCATTTGTACACTCTGTGTGCACAAATAAATCGTACAGTGTGATATGAGCGTAAATAAGGTAGTGTGTCCATATTACATCCTAGATGCCTAGGCTAACCTTGGATGCAACTCTGAAAAGTAGTGACAAGTCTTCTAATATTTACTACGAGGTTCCAAACACAATACAGACGTAAATATTGCTCTCAGCATCATCTCACTGCATCTCTACACATTCTAGCCTCAATACAAGTGATCAACGACATATACGAAGGTGTGGAACTAACTATATGTGTTCGCTACGCTGCCCACCACGTTGGAATATCGCTCTTATAGACTGTATTACTGTTTGTGTTGTGTTTCATGCAAGCTGTCATCTCTGAGTGATGCCTCACGCCATGAGATGCATAATCCTTCATGTTATGTGTGACTCATGTAGTAATGAGCCTCTCATCAGTGATTCATCCTGGCAATATAGAGGAGCTTTATGGGATATTACAGTTGTATGGTACTTCCTACTCGCCTATCTATGGTCACGGGGGTCGAATCTTAGCTCCTGGCCCCGCCACTTAACTACTCACGAGCGGTCACACTCGTGGCCTAGTCATACCTACTCTTAAAACTGTGTACGCCATCTGCTTGCACTATCTCATCCAGATCATTCCACTCTTTTAACCACCCACAGAGTAAAATGCTCTCTAACAGAGATATAGGTCCATACACTTGATAAAGCTCTATACTTTCATGACTGTGTGAAAAAACTACTATTGTTAACAGAAATCTGTAAATAGTCCATTACAAATGTAATTTGGAAATAAGTCAATTGTCTGTGGTTTTTAAGTTATCCTAGGTAGTTTACACATATGTCACTAGGTACAATAATTGCACTTAAGTGTACCTGTACCTAAATAAGCTTACTAGGTTTTAAGATGTTGAAATTTAATGTTTACTGTATGGCAGACAACCACAGGATATATGGGATATATGGTAAATGATCAGATCTTCAGAGCGAGATGTTACATTAAAAACTTGCTCTGTTTTTCGTCACCGGCACGCTGCTGAATTCCCCTGCTTGTGTAACTGTTACTTACAGAGTCCTTTATGTGTCTTGTATGTCATAATCATATCTCCTCTGATTCTCCACTCAGTATGGGGTAGAAAATTTACGTACTTACCTATCCAGTTGCCAAAGCTATCATTGCTATAGCTGTTACAATATAATGAGTTTCATTCAATCGTAAACTTCCTTCAAACGGTTTGCCTTGATGTCAGTGAAGAGCTTTGGATCCAAGGAATTGCAGCTACCCTCCTCTTTGGCGCAATCATAATTATCTCATTCCCCAGGCACTGCATGTTCCCTACCGATTTAGTGTTCCCCATTATAAAAAAAAAATAATATTAAACTTCAAAATCTGTGTTGCAGCTGTTGGAGGGAGAGTATACCTGGAGAGGGTTTCGGGGGTCAACGCCCCCGCGTCCTGGTCTGTGACTAGGCCTCATGGTGGATCAGGACCTGATCAACCAGGCTGTTACTGTTGGCCGCACACAACCCGACGTACGAACCACAGCCCGGCTGGTCAGGTACTGACTTCAGGTGCCTAATCCAGAGCCCTCTTGAAGACAGCCAGGGGTCTATTGGTAATTCCCCTTATGTATGCTGGGAGGCAACTGAACAGTCTTGGGCCCCTGACACTTATTGTGTTGTCTCGTATCGTGCTAGTGGCTCCCCTGCTTTTGATTGGGGGGATGTTGTATCATCTGCCGAGTCTTTCGCTTTCATAGAGAGTGATTTTCGTGTGCAAGTTTTGGAGCGGGGAGCCTTATTCTCCCACCCAGATGCAAATATTTTTTTCAATTAATGGCTAATTTTTACTGTTATATTGACTAGTGAACGAGAAAACACAACAGTTTATGAAATTTCATATACATATAGATTGCACA